>NC_056750.1:792675429-792692929 GCF_019279795.1 Protopterus annectens
ATACCATGAAAACATGGAAAAGGCAAAACTCATAGGAGCAATTTTCATAGATCTGATGACTAAAGCCCACCTACTAAATTATCCACTAGATGTTGGCATCACCCACAAGTTACGCACTAGTTTAAAAACTTTGAGACAACAGAGCCTTCACTGTAAATTTATGTATTTTTTTATTTTTGTTGACTGGGAAAGGCCGGCTGTGTTAGATCACATTTTCAGAGGCGGCCCGAGGAGAAATTCTCCATACTAAGTGAAGAAATTATTACACAAAAATTATATTTTCTTTTTACAATGACAATGCAATGCAATACATGATTCAACACTCAAAAATATCAAAATTGACAAATGTAGATATGATTTATACAGATTACTGAATTTCAGAAAAATAAATACAGAGTAGTTCAGCTAGGTACAAATCTTAAGAGTTTAGTATAAAAGAAAAAAAAAAAAAAGATATATATATATATATATATATATATATATATATATATATATATATATATATATATATATATATCTATATGAATATTTTATGCAAAGCTGAGAAGCACTATTAAAGTAAGGTACGGATGTCACGAGGTGGTATGTAGTGAGAGTATGTTGCTCAGTTCCATGGCCTCCTTATAAGGTAAGGATGTCACGAGGTGGTATGTAGTGAGAGTATGTTGCTCAGTTCCATGGCCTCCTTGTAAGGTAAGGATGTCACGAGGTGGTATGTAGTGAGAGTATGTTGTTCAGTTCCATGGCCTCCTTATAAGGTAAGGATGTCACGAGGTGGTATGTAGTGAGAGTATGTTGTTCAGTTCCATGGCCTCCTTATAAGGTAAGGATGTCACGAGGTGGTATGTAGTGAGAGTATGTTGTTCAGTTCCATGGCCTCCTTATAAGGTAAGGATGTCACGAGGTGGTATGTAGTGAGAGTATGTTGTTCAGTTCCATGGCCTCCTTATAAGGTAAGGATGTCACGAGGTGGTATGTAGTGAGAGTATGTTGTTCAGTTCCATGGCCTCCTTATAAGGTAAGGATGTCACGAGGTGGTATGTAGTGAGAGTATGTTGTTCAGTTCCATGGCCTCCTTATAAGGTAAGGATGTCACGAGGTGGTATGTAGTGAGAGTATGTTGTTCAGTTCCATGGCCTCCTTATAAGGTAAGGATGTCACGAGGTGGTATGTAGTGAGAGTATGCTGTTCAGTTCCATGGCCTCCTTATAAGGTAAGGATGTCACGAGGTGGTATGTAGTGAGAGTATGTTGTTCAGTTCCATGGCCTCCTTATAAGGTAAGGATGTCACGAGGTGGTATGTAGTGAGAGTATGTTGTTCAGTTCCATGGCCTCCTTATAAGGTAAGGATGTCACGAGGTGGTATGTAGTGAGAGTATGCTGTTCAGTTCCATGGCCTCCTTATAAGGTAAGGATGTCACGAGGTGGTATGTAGTGAGAGTATGTTGTTCAGTTCCATGGCCTCCTTATAAGGTAAGGATGTCACGAGGTGGTATGTAGTGAGAGTATGTTGTTCAGTTCCATGGCCTCCTTATAAGGTAAGGATGTCACGAGGTGGTATGTAGTGAGAGTATGTTGTTCAGTTCCATGGCCTCCTTATAAGGTAAGGATGTCACGAGGTGGTATGTAGTGAGAGTATGTTGCTCAGTTCCATGGCCTCCTTATAAGGTAAGGATGTCACGAGGTGGTATGTAGTGAGAGTATGTTGTTCAGTTCCATGGCCTCCTTATAAGGTAAGGATGTCACGAGGTGGTATGTAGTGAGAGTATGTTGTTCAGTTCCATGGCCTCCTTATAAGGTAAGGATGTCACGAGGTGGTATGTAGTGAGAGTATGCTGTTCAGTTCCATGGCCTCCTTATAAGGTAAGGATGTCATGAGGTGGTATGTAGTGAGAGTATGTTGTTCAGTTCCATGGCCTCCTTATAAGGTAAGGATGTCACGAGGTGGTATGTAGTGAGAGTATGTTGTTCAGTTCCATGGCCTCCTTATAAGGTAAGGATGTCACGAGGTGGTATGTAGTGAGAGTATGTTGTTCAGTTCCATGGCCTCCTTATTAGGTAAGGATGTCACGAGGTGGTATGTAGTGAGAGTATGTTGCTCAGTTCCATGGCCTCCTTATAAGGTAAGGATGTCACGAGGTGGTATGTAGTGAGAGTATGTTGTTCAGTTCCATGGCCTCCTTATAAGGTAAGGATGTCACGAGGTGGTATGTAGTGAGAGTATGTTGTTCAGTTCCATGGCCTCCTTATAAGGTAATGATGTCACGAGGTGGTATGTAGTGAGAGTATGTTGTTCAGTTCCATGGCCTCCTTATAAGGTAAGGATGTCACGAGGTGGTATGTAGTGAGAGTATGTTGTTCAGTTCCATGGCATCCTTATAAGGTAAGGATGTCACGAGTTGGTATGTAGTGAGAGTATGTTGCTCAGTTCCATGGCCTCCTTATAAGGTAAGGATGTCACGAGGTGGTATGTAGTGAGAGTATGTTGTTCAGTTCCATGGCCTCCTTATAAGGTAGGGATGTCACGAGGTGGTATGTAGTGAGAGTATGTTGTTCAGTTCCATGGCCTCCTTATAAGGTAAGGATGTCACGAGGTGGTATGTAGTGAGAGTATGCTGTTCAGTTCCATGGCCTCCTTATCTGCCCCATCACCAAACTTATCTAAGGCTCAATACTCTCTCCAATCCTTTTCCCACTATTTATAAACAAATGTACTGCCATGCTTCCCAGCGTACCTGTCTTACTGTATGCAGATTGCAGGTTACCTACAGGTCATGCTACTTCACACCAGTCATTTATGACCTCCTACAGACAGATCCATCTGTTTTCAGCAATTAGCTACTCCGCAATAATTCTTTTTTCAAGCCTCCCCCCTAAAAAAAACAAAACAAAGGAATGCCATTTGTCACTCTTCAAAAATTCCAAAATTGTCCACCTTACTTGCTTATCCACAATAATAATGAATCCTTATAAACTGCCCAGGAATACAGATACCTAGGAATCTGGCTAGACCCGTCAGTGCCACACCTGTAGATCAATATGTGTGTACAGCTTTAAGAAAATTTTTAGGGGCTTGCACAAGTGTATAAATACTGAGCATGTGCAAGCCTGACTGCCATTTTGTAATAAGCTGTTGAGATGTAAGCATGTCATGTCTGTCTGCTAATCAGTTCATTTATATTTTGTAATGCTGCTGTCCATCCTGATGTGTTTTTCTATGGAATAAAGCATATAAACAAACTACCCCGCCTGTTCTTCATCTATACTACAGAGAGACGAGTGACATGGTGTTAGAAGAGGCATGTCTAAAAAGGGACATGGTGTCAGAATGGGTCCAGATTCCTCAGCTTTGAGACCAAGAGGCGCTCAGCTAAGATTGGAGAAATATACAGGAGTGAATCATCTGTTTTGCACGTACAACTCACATAACAGGTCAGAAATAAATTTCAGGTACTAAAACTTGCTCAAACTATTTCTTATTCGCAAATTATGAAATGAGGCATTCAGAACACTCAAAATTAATTTCTAAGTAACAGAAATATTCAAAACTGTGATATATTAACAAAAATATTCGAAATAATGATGGAAAATGTTTGAAATAAAGTCTGAAGTGTATAAAATGAGTAAAATAACAGAAATGACTATCCCTTTACCAAATCATCTGCTTACATTGGAAAAAAGACTTTCTAATATACTAACAGTGAAAGAAAATGTATATGAATGTTTAAATTGATGTGTTTTTTTGTCGTCTGTTTCATTTTTTTTTCATTTATTCTTTGTAATATTGTTACTTCGCATAGTTTGAAGCTTATCTCCTCGGGCCTCTACTGAAAATGGACATGCATCCAGTTGGACTAGCCCGGTCAACAAATGTAAAAATAAAAAAAATAAAATAACCACATTTTTTTGGCTAAGCACTACTTTTCACATTAATCAAAGCTATTCAAGGTGTCTGAAGTGTATGAAGTGTTCGTATGTTTATGCAGTATTACTGTACAGTTATTTCACAAATGCAGCCATTTCAAAGCATATTTTCTCAAAGTACAGTATTTTAAAGAGTTTCTTGTGCATTTGAATGTTATTACAAGTGCTGGCTGTGTGTTTGTTCATATATAATTACAAGGGCCATATTTTTCAGTGTGTTTGGGCATAATTTGTTGGCATGGCAGATTTCAAAAACCTGATCCTCCTCTTGTGTTTGACAATAACATTGCAGAGAACTGGAGTGTGTTTGAGCAAGAGTACGACATTTTCATACAGGCTGCATTTTCTGATAAATATGACCATACAAAGGCATTTATTCTGCTTAATTTAACTGGTTCAGAAGCCAGAGAAAGGGAGTGTTCATTTGTGCATGCACTTGCTGCCTTCGCAGAGGGGGGGGACCATCATATAGTTGTACTGGCTGAGTCAAGGGAAAACCCAGAGTGCTTAAAAGGTAAATTTGGAGAAATGTGTAACGCCCAAAACAAATGTTACAATGGAAAGGCACTTATTTTACACAAGGGATGAAAAGCCTAGTGAAACTTTTGCAGCATGTATAACAGACTTGAGAAACAAAGCTAAAACATGCAGATTTGGTTATTTAAGGGATGTGCTGACAAAAGACAGACTTGTGTGGTGTATTAAAGATGATGCTGTGAGAAAGATGCTTCTTCATGACAGTGATTTAACTTTGAATAAGGACATTGAAATTTGTCAGCTATATGAGCTTACAGCAAAGCATGTAAATATGCTTACAAATAAGAGCTACATGCTTCCAGTAACTTCTAAACCCATGTTGATAGGATGCAGCATGTGGTTAAAAGAATTTGGCTTAAACACATGGCAGCAACTGTAAACCCTGCAACAGTCACAAGGAAACCCCAGAGCTCTATAGCAAGCTCCAGAGTACGCACAGTCTCAGTAAATCATAAGAATGAGTCAGCAAACTCAAAGAATGGGCCCCCCACCCAGTTTTATAGCCAGCTGTCATAATTTTGTTACAAATCATGAGCCCAAAAAAGAAAAATGTTCAGCTTTTGGTCAGCAGTGTCACAAATGCAATGAACGGAATTATTTCGAAAGGTTTTGTAAATCAAAAGGCACACACTCTTTCATTAAAAGGGAATATTCCAAGAAAAAAGTCGATCAGTTAGAAATCCGTGACCCTACTTTTTATGTTGATGGTGTGTCAGTTTTTCATGAAATAATGCAGTAGATTTATGGGCAAAGAATAAATTATGTTGTACTGTTTGGATAAATGGAAAACCCATTGAGCACAAAGTTGATACAGGTTCAAAGTGCAATGTTATGTCTGCAGAAACATTTGCTAGAGTATGTGCTGGTGAGAAGCTTGATTTGCAAGTGTATGAAGCTTGTTGCTTATGGTAGTGAAGAGATTCAAACTGAAGGCTCAGTAGTACTTTCAAGTTACTCTGCTGGGAGAAGCTACGTCTTGTTACTTTATGTGGTCAAAAGGCATATCTGGTCATCATTAGAGCTCACAGACAGTTTGATAATGGGACTGCTTTCATTTAATAAGGAAGTCCATCATGTTAGTTTAAAAGACCACTGTTCTAATTTTGCCCAGTATATTTTCTCTACCAGTGCTGATCTTTTCTAAGACAAACTGGACAAGCTTCCAGTTATGTACTCCATGAAGTTAGACCCAGAGGCCAGGCCAGGCCAGCCCGGAAAGTTCCAGTAGCTATGCAGAACAGAGTCAAAGCCAAGCTAGATAAAATGGTGCAACAAGGCGCAATTTGTCCAGTTGACGAACAGACTGAATAGGTATCTTCCATGTTGGTAGCTCATAAGAAAAGCTCAGATGACATCAGAATATGTATTGAGCCATGGGATTTGAACAAAGCACTGAAAAGACCTCATCATCCAATGCATACAGTAGAATAAGCTGCAGCACTGATGCCACATGCCACTGTTTTTTCTGTCTTAGATGCAAAGAGTTCAATTTAACAAATTTTGCTTGACAAGAAATTCTCATTGCTTACTAGGTTCAGTACTCCGTTTGGCAGGTACAGATTTTTGAGAATGCCATTTGGGATAAATACTGCCAGTGAATTCATTCAACGTATCCATGTGCTATTACACTACATGATACTCTAGTAGGAGGTAATTATGAAGCTGAGCATGGCAGAAACCTCAGGAAAGTTCTGGAAAGAGCATGTCAAGTGAATCTTAAGCTGAATCCTCTGAAGTGCAAGTTCAGGTTACAAGAAGCCATTTATGTTGGTCATTTGTTCACCAGTTTAGGCTTACAACCAGACCCTTTAAAGCAAACAACCATTCTTGAGATGCCAGCTCCAGACAATGTTCAAGCCCTTCAATGCTTTCTTGGTATGGTTAACTACATTAGGCAAGTTCATCCCAAACTTAAGCCAACTAGCAACACCCCTTAGAGAGCTGACATGTAGAGATGCATCCTGGTCATAGTTGGAACAACATCAGAGAGCATTTGATGTCCTGAAACGGAGAATTGCCAGTCCACCAACTCTCAGATAGTATGATGCTCACAAATCAGTTACTCTTTCCTGTGATGCTTCGAAATTTGGTCTTGATGCTGTTTTTCTTCAAGAATCTCAAACCTGTTGCCTATGCATCCAGATCTCTACCCAAACTGAAATAGAGTATGCTCAGATAGAGAAAGACCTCTTGGCAATTGTGTTTGCATGTTCAACGTTCCATGATTATATTTATAGTAGACCTATCCAGATCGAAACAGACCACCAACCTCTAGTCACTACTTTTATTTATTTATTTATTTTTATTTATTTTAATTTTGTTTACCGAGATGGTCCGACTGGATGAACTCCGTTTACAGTGGAGGCCCGGGGGAAAAGCTCCAGTTACATAAGAACACATTACAGAAATAAACATACAATACAATGCGTAGGAAGTAGTATCTATTAAACTAGTAGTTTCTAGAAAGAAGTCAAAAAGAAATTAAAACAGTAGACAATTGCAATCAAAAATATTTACATATGTACATTTAGTTTGCAAAGAACAACAGTCAGATTTTAACAAGTACATGTTTTCCATGGATAGTATTTTGAGTAAACATATTTATTGGGGCATGAAAAGAGAAATAGGAGATGGTTGTAGAGGTAACAGATTGTGGACTATGTAATACATAGACAGAGCCAAGAACTTGTAAGATGGGCCTTAAGGGAGTTTTTGAATAGAGTGGTGTTAGCTGCAGAAGTCACAGATGGGGGGAGATTATTCCAAGTTTTAGCTACAGTGTGTGAAGAGAGAGATTTGCCGGCTGTATTATTTGCTGAGGTAATAGTGAGGAGTGATTTGTTGGCTGAGCGGAGTGGACGATTTGGAGTGTGGCTGGTCAGTAGATGCCTTAAAGCGGGAATTTTGTCAGGTTGTTTTAGGATGTTGTATGATATAACAAGTTGGTGATATAGTAGTAACTGTGGCAGTTTGAGCCACTGAAGTTGTCGGACAGGTATGCAGTGATGGGTTCTAAATGGGGAGTTTTTGGCAAACTTGGCAATTCTGTCATAACAGGACTCAAGTTTGTCTAGGTCAGATTTTCTAATGTAAGTGAGAATTGGGGATGCATACAGTAGTGTAGATAGGAGATGGGTTTGAGCTAGGCTGACTCTAGCTTGATTAGTTAGAAAGTTCTTTTGCCTATATAAGGAACCCATTTTTCTGTGCACCTTAGTTATAGTTTGCGAGATATGGATGTTAAAGTGGAGGTTGTTGTCTATTTCGATGCCAAGGAGCTTGGTGTGGAGAGAGGGAGAGAGATGATAGTACCATTATCGGAGGAGATGGAGACTGGAGTTGTTTTTGATTTGTTTGGGGTAAAAAGTAGTAATTTGGTTTTGTTAGGATTTAGGATAAGTTGAATGTTAGTGATCCATCTTTCTACTGAGGTGAAGGACTCTTGGGTGAGATGCTGTAGGGAGGTCAGGGATGTGGCTGAGCATATAAGGGTGGAATCATCTGCGTACTGGATTAGTGAGGCATGCAGGGTACATGTGTGTAGGTTATTGGTAAAAATCGAGAAGAGAAGAGGTCCTAGTATGGAGCCTTGGGGTACACCAATGGTGGTTGGGAGCAGAGGTGATAAAGCTCCTTGCCACTGGACAGTTTGTTGTCATTCTGATAGGAAATTTTTAAACCAAGCAATAGTGTTTGGGGTGAAGGCTAGGGAGGTGAGGGTATCTATTAGCATGGAGTGAGAGACCATGTCAAATGCTTTGGAGAGGTCGAGGAATATGGCTGATACAAATCTGTTGTTATTCCTATGTTGGTTAACTAGGTCTGTGAAGGAGAGAAGGGCGGTGGTTGTACTGTGGTGTGGGAGGAAGCCATGTTGTGTGGGTGAGAGGAGATTGTTTAAGTTTAGGAAGTGCATGACTTGAGAGTGTATGCATTTTTCTAGTATCTTTGATAAAGGTGACAGAATAGCAATGGGTTGGTAGTTTGAGAAATTGTAAGAGGTTCCTCCCTTATGAAGGGGAATGATATAGGAGACTTTCCACAGATGAGGGATATATGACTCCTGTATAGAGCGGTTGATAAGGATTGAGACTGGGCAGGCTATGGAGTTGGCTGCCATTTTTAGGAAATGTGCATGGAAACCATTGCACATCTTAATGGTTTGAGAAAGCCTATGCATACAACTCCAGCCAGATTGCAATGTATGAAGTTAAGATTGCAGTAGTAGAATTTCACTGTTGTCTACACAAAAGGCAAACTTCTTTATCTTGCTGATACATTATCCACATCACCCAGAAATACTACTGAAGAACATGAGAATGAAAATCTTGACTTTGAAATCATGGAAGTGAGAAATTTTTCTTCCACATGTCTTGATGAGTTTAGAAGTCATACAGCCTCAGATCCTGTTTTATAGAAGCTCAACCACTTTATCAATCAAGGACGGCCGTCAAAGCAATCTAGTTTACCTCAAGAACTGCAACCTTATTTTCTTTACAGAGATGAGATTTTGTCTGACAATGGTACTGTCATGAAAGGTCCAAAAGTAATTTCTCCAAAGTCCTTGCATCAAGAGTATATTACTATCTTGCATTATGGCCACCCATGAACCGATTCTACTAAAAGGAGGGTGAGATAGCTAGTATTTTGGCCTTCTATGTCACAAGACAATGAGAGAGTACTTTCATCTTGTTCTCTGTGTAATAGTACTAAACCCCATCAACAGAAGGAACCACTTCATTCCTGGCCTACCGTGGACAAGTTCACACAAAGTTATTTCTGATAATGGCACACAGTTTACTAGCCAGCAATTCAAAAGATTCGCTGAAGGGTGAGACTCTACCCATGTTACGAGTAGTCCTGAGTACCTGCAGTCAAATGGTTTGGCAGAACGTGCAGTTCACAGTGCAAAACAGTTACTAGCTATGTCAAAACAAGACAACAGTGATGTTTTTCTGAATCTCTTGAATCTCACAAATATTCCTCGTGATAAACATCTTGGTTCACCTACCCAAAGACTTCTGTCGAGACAAACCAGAACTACATTACCAGTCAGCAGTAGTTTATTGATTCCAAGTGCTAAGAACAGAACATGCTGGAGGGGACAGGTTCATAACCCAGAAACTGCCCATGCTCTGGAATAGACTTCCCATACATGTCAAGCAGAGCACCTCACTGGCCCTCTTCAAGAGAAATCTTGATGAGTGGATGTGAAATAGAAAGTTCACCCTGGGATCACTCCAGTGGCTGTACTTGATAGAGACACTGGGAACCAATGTTGGGTGGCACGATGCCAGGGCTCTTCTATGGGCTAGGCTTGTAAAGGCTCCAGGGCCATTAGCCTAGTACACACCTATGAACCTAAGAATAATAGATCAGTGAAAGCTCATCTGTTAAAGAAATGCCTATCCCAGAAGTCTTATTACAATAAATCCAGCAAACCACTCAATCCATTACGTAAAGGTGAGATAGTGAGAATGCAAACATGCAAAGGCTATGATCAGATTGGAGTCCTGAAGAGTATTTGTCCAGAACCAAGATCATACACTGTGGAATCACAAGGATTAGAGTTTAGGCAGAATCAGAGAAAATTGATGCCAGTGTCTGAGCCTGTACCACAGCACCTAGCCTGTGAGACTGACTCTTATCTCAGAGTGAGTTGTCCAGCGTTCCACTTCCAGAGGATGTTCCAGTGAATATCCCTGTTCCTGAGATGAATCTCAAAGTTCCTGATATGAGCTGTTCACTGAAGACTGTCCCTGTTGCTAAACCCAGTTCTGATTACTACATTACCAAATCAGGTCGCATTTCCATACCATGTTACAGATACACGGAAACTTGGACATGTACATTGTGTTTGTTTCTAATGTCTACATTACTGCATGTCTTATTCTAATGTAAATTCATTGAGGGCAAACTATTTAAGAGGGAGGATGTAGATCAATATGTCTGTAGGACTTTAAGAGCTTTCTAGGGGCTTGCACAAGTGTATAAATACTGAGCACATGCGAGCCTGACTGCCATTTTGTAGTAAGCTGTTGAGATGTAAGCATTTATGTCTGTATAGTCTGTGTGTTAATCAGTTTGTTTATATTTTGTACTGCTGCTATCCATCCTGATGTGTTTCTGTGTAATAAAGCATATAAATAAACTACCCCGCCTGTTTGGTATCTACTTTTCTGAAGTACAGGCTAACACAGAAGGCCTCTGGCTAATGACGTTCGCAGATGACTGCAAACTAGGAGCCATAGTCAAGTTCCCAAATGATGTGAACATCCTACAGAAGGGCCTCTCTGAGACAGATGCCTGGTGTCAGAGCTATGGCCTCAAGCTCAATGCCAAAAAGTGCAGTGTCATCCCCTTTGGTAAAAACTCTGTACCCATGAACTACCACATAGGCAGCAATCTACTTAACACCGAATGCGTGATAAGAGACCTTGGGACCCAGGTGGACAGTAGTCTCTCCTTTGATAGTCACATCGCCACAGTAGTCAGGAAGTCCTTCTACGTGGCACACCTCATCATAAAAGGGTTCTCGTCCAGGAAAAAAAGAGGTCATTGTTCCCCTCTACTCATCACTCATTAGACCCATTATAGAGTACAACGCCCTTTTGGAATGTACTTCACAAGACATCTGCAGCAGCTGGAAAGGCACAGAAGTACCTCACAAAGAGGCTTACTGGACTCAAACAAATGCCCTACACTGACTGACTCAAAAAACTCCAGCTTTACTCCGTAGCATATCGCCTACTCAAGGTGTTCTCTGCCGAACATATAAAGCTATGTCAAACCCAGAGCTGTTGGACATGCTACACCTAAAGAAATCCCAATCCCTCCGAGCTACACGCTCTAGGGACCTAAACCTTGTCACCACAATAAACAGGACATGCTGGAGGGATAGATTCCTATCCCAGAGACTTCCCATACTCTGGAACAGGCTACCCATCTATGTCAAGCAAAGTTCTTCATTAGCACTCCAAGAAAAATCTTGATGAGTGGATGGGAAAGAGGAAATACACCCCGGGAATCACTTGTGTGTCTCTGTTCACCAATGGCACAGGAAAATAACTTTCTTGGGTGGCGTAAGCCAGGGAACCTTGTTGGCTAGACTTGCATAGGCCCTTGGGCCGATAGCCTAGTACCTACCTATGAACCTATGAAAACTGAAAACCTTTGATCCACCCCTGTTGGCTATCTGTATGATGACCCCCTTTTGGTCAGCTCTCATGTAGTGAAAGGAACAAATGGGCTGACTGAAAGAGGGTAAGCAGACAGCAGGGGCAAAAGTAACATCTTTATTCCAAGAGTTGAAGGCATTCTGCTAATATTACCACTAAACTACCCACAGAATACGGTTAGTCATAATATAACGAGTAACAAAATATTAAATTATTGTCAGCTTGGACACTACAAGGGAACATCACTGTCAAATTCAAATAGTCATCTAGCTCCTTGAGATAGGTAAGGCCAACTTTCTACTGAACAGTTTAACTTGTGAACTACTCACTGAAGGCTAATATCTACCACTTCCAACCAAAAATAATACAAACTACTGATACTACAATCTTGGACCAGATCACCTACCCTCTTAACAAATAAATAAAACAGAAATGGTTATTGCTCCCTTATTCATGCTCTTGTATACAGTTTCACAATTATAAGCAGCAACCCTGGTGCAGACCTGCTAGTCTAACTAGAATATTTTTAAATAGTGTCAAACCCAGAGCTGTTGGACATGCTACACCTAAAGAAATCCCATTCCCTCCGATCTACATGCTCTGGGGACCTAAACCTTGTCACCACAATAAACAGGACATGCTGGAGAGATAGATTCCTGTCCCAGAGACTTCCCATACTCTGGAACAAGCTACCAATCTATGTCAAGCAAAGTTCTTCATTAGCACTCTTCAAGAAAAATCTTCATGAGTGGATGGGAAATAGGAAATATACCCCGGGGATCACTTCTGTGTCGCTGCTTGACATTGGCACAGGAAAATAACTTTCTTGGGTGGCGTAAGTCAGGGAACCTTGTTGGCTAGGCTTACGTAGGCCCTTGGGCTGATAGCCTAGTACCTACTTATGAACCTAGTGTTAAAATGTTCTTGAGTACTACAGATGACATTTTGCAACATTATTTTAAAATCTGTTTCAGTTTATTAACATTTGACCTGTTTAGCATTACTATTTCAGTTTACTGATCATCACATTATCAGAGTAGTACTGAAACAAAACAGCAGTGGAGCTTTTCCTACTGGCTTTTTAAATTAAATACTTAAGACTGGCAATTTAGTAGCAGGTTTTGAACCTGCAATGCAATCTGTATGTACCTTCTTTTCCTAACAGTTTATTATCTCAAAAAACAGGTACAGGTTCAGTAATTTCAGTGAGACTTTCCACTGAACTTTTATTTTATTTATTTATTTTTTTTTTTTTGGCAAAAGTAGGACCAAACTCTGTCTCCTCCACCTGCCCCCATTCGATCCATTCATTCCGACATAGTGGTAGCCGGGAGCCTAAATAAGAGTTCTATGGCCAAGTCATTTCTGCCTGTGACTTCCAATGATTTTATCCACATTACTCAATGCTCTGCTTTTTGGGATTTTGCAGTTGTCGATGTGCACATTCAATGCACTTATATACAAGGAAAAGGGGATCAAAACTCTAAAGTTAGGAACAAGACGTTTTTATAAAAGCTAGTATTTTTGGTGGATTCATTAAACAGCTTGCATGTCTGTTTGTACAATATGTGGGGTCAAATGTGACTTGCCAGGGGTGGTATTTCTGTTTACATGACATTAGTAAGCCTGTTCCCCTAGGACTTAATCTGGTTATGATTACCTAAGACTACCTTAGGTAGCATTTAAGAAAATTAGTTCTGTATTGTGCTAGCTATACTGTTTTAAGAAGGAAAACCAAAACAGCCTTTTAAAATTACTGCAGGGCACAGAAACTACTAATTCGCCATTAGAATAAGAGAAAAACAGAAGCCAGTGGTACTTGCAAATAGCAACGTTTGTACATAATACCTGCACAATACATACCAACATTTATTAAACAGTCAAAATCATTATTCTAACATAACTTCAGAAGCAATATTATAACACATACAATTAATACAAATATGTTGAATACACTGGTAAACAAAAGTCCTTGTTCAAAGAATACTAAACCACACTAGGAATGAACACAGAATGTATTTACTGGCTTACACATTTTGTTCCAAAACTTAAAGATCAGAAGACAGTGTACTTATTACATTTGAACTTCAGGAATGCATCATCAAATTAAAAACCTAAACTACAATGTGTCATAAAGGTATGGTGGCAATGCCGTTATAATAAAATATTGTTAACTCCATGATCCATCAGTCCTGTTCTACTGTGGAATTTTTCAAAGGCTTCTCAAAAACTGATGTACTCGTGCACGCTGTTAAATTCCAACAAGCCAGCAAATAAAGGGAAACACAAATACACACACTATACATAAAGACTTCTCAACATTCCCATGGGCTGAAGAAATTTAAAGTTATAACTCATTACTGCATGACTGCCCTGCTACAATAATACAATCTGTTTAGTGTACCATACACAACATTTAATTTAACATGTTCTTAAAAATCTGTGTCAACAGAAACAGCAGATCATACATTGCCTGTTACTTTTTTAATGTTCAGTTTACAATGAAATGAAATATAATGCTGCTGCATAGCAATTACCAATGCCCATCACTTCACTCTATTCGATCTACTAATTAAATTAATTTTGGTGGTCTAAGCCTCGTTTTACAAAGCAAGTGGTACCACGGAATGTATTTTGAAAGAACCACAGTTAACCCATTCCATGCAACAGACCTCTGGATGATTTCACTGCAACTTCTAAAGGGCAGAGCCTAAGTTTTTGATACAAATCAAATTATGTCCTCACATTTCAAATAAATGTTCCTATCTCTGGGACCATAGGGATTAATAAAGAAATGTAAATGTCAAACTCTTCTGCACAAACTATTTTATGGTGTTAGTACTGTTAGATTCTAACGCTTAAACTGAAAGTCACAGTTAATACAGTAACTATTACATTTATAATATTTTGCAAACAACTCAACAACAACAGCAGCAACCACTAAAGTAACATATTTTCAGCTTCATTTTGCTAATCCATCTGAGACTTTCATATGAGGCTCAGGCTAAGCAGTTCTCTCTGTGCTACTTGGTTGCTGAGATATTTAAAGAAACATGGCATTTATGACAATATATAAATACATATTATACGAAGAGCAATTAATATCTCTACCTGCACTTGACAGAGCTCAATATCACTGCAGTTGTGTTTGTCAGTGTGTAAGCTTTAAGATAAAACATCTTATACTTTTTATGTTGCATGGTATTTGAATTATTAATGCAAATATGAGCAAGCAATATTTGACACCTCAAGGTGTCAGTAGGAAATAACTGCACTGACACCTGGAGGCATCACTAGGGTGAAATGAGTTTAAGGGAAAAAACATTCGAAGATCAAGCACAAATGTGTCCAAGCTAGTGCAGTTTCCATTAATTAAGGACTGAGAGAATACTGGAAAGAAGAACTCGTGCTCTGAAGGTACACATCAGAAGAACTGAGAAAATGTAGCTCTACCAGTAGCCATAGTCAAGCAACTCTTGTATGTAGCAGAAAAGACTTAACTAATGGAATACCCTTCTGGCTACCGAACTAAATTACACACAAACAAGGTAAGTTACTACAATGAAACAACTGGTTTCTGTACCCTACTCAAGTTTTGTGGTTAACTCTATGCAAAAAAAAAAAAAAAAAACAATGCAGTAAAACTTTAAGGAAAAGAAGCGGCAGGAAGTGCTGCCACTTGAAAGGAATGGCATTGCACATGAAGATCCATGAATACCACGACAAAGGACAGATCGACAGGGGGTACTATCCATCAATGGATGACACAAGTCATAAAGCAGCAGATACTGTGAAGAGTGACTGAGATTTTTGTGATGTTGTTAGGAACAACAAAGGCACACTCTGAATGCTTCTTTTCAGAAGTTGGAAATCTGTGCAAGTAAAGAAAAGGCAGATCTCAAAACACACTAAGAAATACATTCTTCACATACTTCTGCTCACGATTTTCAATGAGGAAGACTTCATCTTTCAAGCACACCCACTTTAAGGGTTTCACGAACTGACAATGTGTCTCAGTCTGAGGCCAATGTATTGTTCAAATTTCAGTCATTTTAAGCATTTCTATGGAAACAGAGGACTTAAGGAAGATTCTTTGTAAGGTTAAAATACCAAAGCTACATATCTAACTGCTTTAAAAAGTTTGACGTTAAATCATCTTCTGAGTTTTCATAACACTCATACAATACAAACAGGGACAGTGGCCTGACTGGACAGCACCCAAAGTGCGCTGCCTTCCTACAATGTGTATGAGGCAGACTGAAGTTTACACAGTGAGTAAACCAACTCTGATGCAGGTGGCCATATCATACAAAACTTGTGAAAAATTAATTTGACAAAATATACTTAAAAATGAAGAATCCAGAGCCTTTTATCTCCAGCCCTCCCTCCCTACACCCCCCCACTCTCTCTCTCTCTATATATATATATATATATATATATATGATTATATCAAATACTAAACTCTTCAAATAACAAATAAAAATACTATGCATTTCAGTCTAAAATGATCTAAAACTACAAAAAAATATTTTATTTTTTAGAGGCAGGGCAAGTCCACTCTGCACCCTCTACATGCGGGAAGGCTGTGATCTCCTCAAACCATGCCAATTATATACACCAACTCTAAGACTGCACAACAGTGGGATAAGCAAATTCCCTGCCCCTATGCAATGCAGTCTCACACAGAAAGTAGCCAGCACGCTGAAACACATACAAAGAGAGTGCTGTTAATTACAAACTGCAGCCATATATATATATATATATATATATATATATATATATATATATATATATATATATATATATATATATATATACACACATATACACACACACACATATATATATATATATATATATATATATATCTCATATATAGATGGGTTGCCAACTGGCTGAATGACAGAACCCACAATGTAAAAGTTGCAAACTCCAAATCTGATTTCAAACCAGTGACAAGTAGAGTAGCACAGGTTTCACTCTTGGGACCTCTCCTGTTTGGTTTCTACTTCTCTGAAGTACAGGCCAACACAGAAGGCCTTTGGCTAACAAAGTTCACAGATGACTGCAAGCTAGCAGCCATAGTAAAGTCCCCAAAGGATGTGGACATCCTACAGAAGGGCCTCACTTGAGACAGCTGCCTAGTGTCAGAGCCAAGGCCTCAAGCTCAATGCCAAAAAGTGCACTGTCATCTCCCTTTGGTAAAAACTCTATATCCATGAACTACCATATAGGCAGCAGTCTACTTAATGCTGAATGTGTGATAAGAGACCTTTGGACCCAGGTGGACAGTAGTCTCTCTCCTTTGATAATCACATCGCCACAGTAGTCAGGAAGTCCTTCTACGTGGCACACCTCATCACAAAACGGTTCTCAACCAGAAAAAAGAGGTCATTGTTCCCCTCTGCTCGACACTCAGACCCATTATAGAGAACAACGCCCCTTTTGGAATGTACCTCACAACACATCTGCAGCAGCTGGAAAGGCCACAAAAGTACCTCACAAAGAGGATTACTGGCCTCAAACAGATGCCCTACACTGACTGTCTCAAACAACTCCAGCTTTACTCCAAAGCATATTGCCTACTTCGAGGTGATCTCTGCCTAACTTATAAAGCTATGTCAAACCCAGAGCTGTTGGACATGCTACACCTAAAGAAATCCCAATCCCTCAGAGCTACACGCTCTAGGAACCTAAACCTTGTCACCAAAATAAACAGGACATGCTGGAGGGATAGATTCCTGTCCCAGAGACTTCCCATACTCTGGAACAAGCTACCCATCTATGTCAAGTAAAGTTCCTCATTCACACTCTTCAAGAAAAATCTTGAGTGAATGGGAAATAGGATCTATACCCCATCA